>NW_027098318.1:0-20963 GCF_019320115.1 Miscanthus floridulus
ATATAATAGTAATACTGCTTACAAAATCCATAGCATTTGCCGTGCAGTCCAATGGTCAATTATCTGATCACATGAAAGATAAAAATATCAACATGTGGTGTCTGTGTTGCATGAATGGGCTGCAGTGTTAGTGTTTACTTTTATTATATCCATGGATTGTCACGTACTCTCTTCGTCCTAAAATACATGACGTTTTTTACTTTTAGATTTTTTGTTTAAGTGTTCGTCTTATTCAAAAATTTTAAATATTATATAATTTTTACAGGCCGCTAACACGCGACCCATCGCGCGATCAGGCAGCGCGCGACCCATCGCGCGATCAGGGAGCGCGCGACCCCTTCTACCTCCTCGCGCCGCCTCCTCCCTCCCCGTCGAGCACCACATGATCATTCTCGATCCCAACCCTCCTCCTCGCTCTCGCCGCCGACCACTGCCCCTCCATGGTGCACTAGGGTTCGTCGAAGCTAAGGCGAATCCTAGCGCGGTCGTGGCGGCCACCTTCTTCCCCTCCGCCCTCTTGCCGGAGCTCGCATGGCCATGCTCGCCGGTGACGTCGAGACGCCCCTACCTCGGGCTGGCCCAGCCACCTGCACCACGCCAGGGCCCAGAACCACCCAGCCCCCTTCACCACCGCCTGACCAGCTTGTCCCCCCCCCCCCCCTCTATGCCCACCGGTGAGAAGATCTAGGTCCCGTTCGCTGGTCTGAAACTTGACTGAAACTGGCTGAAAAATACTGTTCCGACTGAATTGTTGTGAGAGAAAAACACTGTTTCGGCTGAAAAAAAAAAAAAGCCGAACAAGCTATTTTTAAGACAAGCGAACGGGACCCTAGTAATCATAGCCGTCACCGCGTCTTTTTCTCTATCTCCGGTGGGTCGCGGGCGGGTGCGCGTGGGCCAGGGGAGGAGGCAAGCACGAGGATGGATTGGAATCGAACCACATATTTCCACGGCGTAGGTTACTCACTTGCGCAGTTGCGCTACCAACCGACTGGCGCCGGTAACGTACACCACTACGTGAGCACGTACGTAGGACGCAGACGACGAGATATTGTAGTACTACGTACCAGTATTTCGCCATTTCAGTTGACGCTCGTGTGTGACTCGAATGATGTTGACTGGTGAAGGAGTGGTCCTTTTCCAATTTTTATTAGGCTCGTAGGCAGAGGCAGGGCTTGCCACGAAGCCGCAGCGCTATACCGCTAGTTAGTCTAGTGAGAGCAGATATTCAACATCAATTGTAATGGTGATCATTTGTGGTGAAGCAGATAGTATTCAGCAGGTGCAGATAATTAGCATATTCTTTAGTCTTTTTGTTCTATTTTATGACAAACATCAAATTGGACAAAATCTTCAATTCTTTTCAGCAAAAGAGCAAGGCCAACCCTTGCGAGCTCAAATCAGAATTATTTTTCCTCTCCAAGATTGTCAAGCCAAACATTATGCACCTTGGTCATCCTTACGTATCACCCATAACGACAAAAAAAATAAAGCTTATGATTTCATATATCAAAATTCAAATCTAAATTAACACTGATAAAAGCCAATTTGCTCAATCTTTTTTTTTTTTTTTGCGTAATTGCCAATTTGCTCAATCATGCTTGGAGGCTTAGGTTTGCTTATTCAATATTGTTTGTACTTCAATTGCCATTGATTATATGGCTAACGTTTTATTCGGTAAGAGCTTTCTAGCAAGAATCACAACGATTATTTCTGGGTGGCAAGGGCTTCAAAAATGGCCGACAAAAAAGCCCATTCACTATAGATCCTAGGAATCCAGTATGCAAGCCAAAAAAAAAAAAAAAGGAAGGGGGGCCTGGTATCAGAAACTTAAGCTTGTTAAAAGATATTTCCCACATGCATGCTTCGCCATGGATGGGGCTGTTACTTATTTGCCTATAAATCCACTTTCTGGAATTCCATTCTTAGTGTTAGGCATCATTTGGAGAAGCATGGCAGTATTCAGTTAATAGATGGTAATAATTCCATTTGGATTCAAGCTTGCCTATATGAAAAGAAATGCATGATCGTCTCACCTTGAAGAAATACACTTTACAGTTAAGCATTCTTACATTTATTTTATTTAGATCTTGTACACATAAATCTAGTGACGAATTCATCCTAGATGTTCACGTGGAAGTTTGTTAACTACAATGACTTTGATGATATAACTACGTAATAATTGTAGGCGTCGATTTTATCGTCTAAGATGTTAGTTTTTTTGTTATTATCTGCAAAAGGGTGCTTACTAGCACTCTCCACGAGGACAATAACTCTGGGTTCGTCCACCTTATTTTCGATGGCTACGACAAAGAAATCAGGTATTCAATTTGACACGTGAAGGGTGCGTTAGAGGTGTGTACCCGACAATACGCTTTGCCGATGTTCTTAATTTCATCACTTCAAATGTGTGTTGATTTGGTTTAAGAACTTCGGATCTTGCAGCATGTTCAATGTTTTAGAATTGCTCAGCGGATTTGACATGAGAACTCCATTTTGACTCCAGTTTTAACGATAGACTATCGACCGTTGATAAAAGCCAATAGGAAAGAATACCGTGAAGAAACCTAGATAAATATGTATAGTTTTATTTTAGATTTCTTTTTCATTCATGATTTGAAGATGTTCTCTATGCCAAATTATTTCAATATAATTTCTCCTCGCCTTGAGAATCGAGAAAAAAAATGCCCAGCACTAGCCGTGCCGCACAGCGCAGAACCAACAATTGATGCCATGCCACCGAGCACGTCTCGGTGGACAGACCACATTGGTCAGGTGGGATTGTCGGAGGGGTACCAATGGAGTCAACCTGGGCATCCCTCCCAAATAGCTAGTTTAGGAGGAATTCTATTGGCTATTGAAAAGAGAGATCAAATAGCTAGTGTAGCATGATCTCTCAGAAACACTTCTCTCACAGCTTACATAACTCTTCATTACAATATTCTTTTTTATTATTTCTATGTTTTATTTGGCTAGCTATTTACAAATTGCCATTACAGACGCACTCAGGCGCCGGGAGTGGATGAGCAAGTAGTACGTACCCGCGCTTTTCTTCCACAGTTTTTTGGGCCTGTTTGGTTCCATTGTCGCATTGTGCGTTCGTCACATGTTTCCAGCTAGTACCGTGCATGCACAGCCATTCCGATCGTCCAGACTGCCCGAACGCACACAGAAGCCCGCTAACCGACGTGGTACGGGACAAAAGGAGGTATGTGGATGGATAGTGCATAGCCCTTGCCCTTGGTCCGGTCGGTGGCTGAACCGTGACTCTGCTTCCTGGACTCGACACGTCTTGTGACGGGTGGCAGCAGTGCGGGCGCAGAAACAGGCATCTGCCCATCCAGCTCGCCAATGGCCGACGAGGCGACCGAGCGAATGAATTAGAAGTATGAGGCCGCGCCGTCTCCGCGGTTTCTGAGCGTGGCCCACGATAGCGTGCTCTGTTAGTCCCCGTCCGATATTGTTTTTATAGCTCGGATTGTCTCGTTTCTATTTTTCACTATGAGTTTTTATCTTCTCATGATTGGGACTAAAGGAAGAACATGTTTCGTAACATGCATGTTGTTGGCTAAACCTTTTATTATATGCTTGCTCTACACATGAAGAAAGCACAAGGATAGAAAAATCTGGTATTGTGCTACAGCCTAGATTCTCCACGCATGCTGCCGGTGGTCTCAAACATATGCATACAGCCAGATAGCATGCATGCATCATAGGAGCTAGCAACTATTGATCACTCTAACTACACAGTAGCAACTATCGGTCTCTTTTTGTTAAATCACTCTCTCATGCATTACTATGTGGTGAGAGAGTCTGATGGTGACATTTCATACACACATCTCTTCTGATGCAGCAGGTTCAACAATGCAAATGCTACTTAGCACATACCCTTAGATAATAGACATTTTTAGGTATAAATCAATCTAAAAAATAGCAGAGTTTTTGGCTTCTCACAACATTGATGGATTGCTTTCATCGACACTGTGATAGCACACTCAAAGAATCCAGCAAGTACCAATCTCTTGCTTTTGCAGCAGGTTGTACTATAAGGCAATGATGACCATGCCAATGAAGGGCTGGAATGCTATCTTTACAGGAAATGTAGATAATAGCACTGTGACAAACTTATAACATCAAGATACTCCTTAAGTTTGGCACTTGGACTCTGAGTAGTGATTAATTTATACTTTATCAGTAACAATGTTCGATATGCATGTACTCTCTCCATCCCAGATTAAATGGATGTCTGGAGTTCAAATTTTTTTCCCAATTTAATCGATCACATAGGTCTCCAGTCCTAACCTGGCGGACAGAGCTGCAATACCTTTTCATGGCCACAAGTTTTTTTCTCGGCAATTCCTGGCCACAAGCTCACTGTCTCCAGATGCATGGAACGCCAGATGAGTGTCTTACTATAGGATGCATGAAATGTCACTATCATGCACTTCCACACAAAGAAGACAAAAGGGCATCAGACGACATGCATGCCGTGAAATGTCACCATCGTACTAGTGCATCATTCTGTTTGCAAGGCTTTCCTGCACATTTATCTTATTTCATCAGTGCATTCACAAATCCTCTATTTCTCTTGCGGTTCATGTGGCATGTACTGGGAACTGATGCTGATATATTCATTGCCTAATTACTTATCCTGGAGTCATTTTGTTGTTTTTCAAGGCAATCAGCTAGAGTTCTCGCACACTTCCAGCAAGTACCATTGCAGCATGCCCTTTTGTCTTCTTTGTTTAGAAGAGTATATATCCTAGCACAACAACATGCTCATGCCAAACTTGTTGTCCTTTTGTTGATGCAAAAGTGATCTGCAAACACAAAGGGCTAATACCCGAATCGATATCCAAAGCGTGCCAGTCGATTTGACCTGCTAATCGACAAGGATGAAGATACGAACACTTTGGTCCTGACAACAGCGATACGCCCGGAAGTCACGGCCAAGAGGTGCTCACGCGGAACTCGAGAATCGCCGAAAGTCGCACTGAAGCGATGCAGCTCGCCGAATCAATGAGAACTCGTAAAAAGGAAAAATATGCAAATTGACGAAGTCGCCGAAAAGTAAGTAGATGCAAATAGGAGTAAAAGTTGGTTTTGATATTGAGTGATATATATCTATTAAATTGCCCCTTACTCCATAGTTTATACCCTGATCTAAAGGAGACACAACCAAAACACAACAGGACACCAATCCCATATCTAGGGAAACACTGACTCTTACATGAATCATAACCTAACAAATACAGAAAAGGAAATCAACTCCTATCTATTTCCCTGTCCGCCTCAATTACGATGGAATCTCACTGGCCTCCTTCCATCGGCAGTACTCCCTATTTCATCGGAGGTAGTCTTCAAGTCTTCCTTCATCGTCATACTCCCTGTTTCATCGGCAGAGTCTTCAAGCTCCTTCATCGGCATACTCCCTGTTCAATCGGCAATGAGTCTCGCAAGCCTCCCGTCATCAGGCATCGACAATAACCTCCAACATCATCGGCAAACGCCCTAGAGTCCAAATCAACCTTTACATCGACCATCACCAGCTATCGGCAACCATCTTTACAAACTGGCTTTTCATTGGCTATCAAAGTATTCAATAACTTCTCCCTTGCCGATTAGTCCACTCCGATTATTTTGACACGTGCAAAAAACGGTGTCAACACATGCCCCCCAATTTCGGAGTATAAAACCATTAATGCTCCGAAATTTACTCCAGATAACGCTTGCCTTGCTGCCCGATTACCGTAACTCATTCTCCAAGCCAAAACTTGATTTGCTATCAAATCCAATCAAATCTCAATCTGATTCACGCACTTCAGTAAATATCGCACAATCGCCAACCACTCTTGCCCTTGATATGGTTGAGATACCAAAACACTAACCCATCGGCAAGATCTAACATGATAATGCTGCCATTTTCAGAATTAAAATATCATGTATCGATATCCCTTCCAAGTCATGATTAACTCTGTTATCAACTCATCTGTACAATCCCCTGATATCGGCGAACAGTTACCATATCCCTCTGAACCGCCTTGACCTATATGCGCGGCGACATAGAGATAAGTCCAAAATACCCTTATTCTGGGCTGGCTTATAAAATAGATTTCTCCGGAACCCTCATTTCTATCTTCAGCCTCCAATCCTTGGCATTCTCTCTCTCCCGGCGGCGACTCCGACGAAAACAACACGCGTGACCTCAACCAACAAGAACCCTTCCTCGGCGCTAACTTCAAGTTTCCGGCTCGTACCTCCCACCTTCCTCAAGACAATGGCCATCAATTTCGACGTCCCCCGCGGTTCGTACACTTCCATTACCTTTTACTTTGATCTTTTGCAAATTCATTCAGTGGTGTGATTTTTCCTTTCTTCTGTCTTCTGGATTCCATAACTTAGGAACTGCGCAACAAATTTAATTATCCCCAACGATCAGCCGCACGTCCAATGCTTGGACCATATGGGCAACCCAGATCCAACCGATCTGATCAACGCAGAGGTTAACAGAATCCCCTTTAGAGCCCAAAATTTCTCTCTGAATTTGTGGAAAGACACATTCCGATCTTGGCCCAAAACCACCAAAGGTGGAAAGATTGGTATTTGAGGGTTAATAGATCGATGCAAGTATACTGGGCAGAACGAAGGTTAGACCAATGTATCAGGCTCTCTATTGCCGATATGCAGAAAAATGAATCAATGATAATTGCAGCTGCTTATTTCTGGTCAGACCACGACCAATACTTTGTAGTTTGGACATGGCCCAGCTACTCCTACCCTTGCCGATGTCCACATGCTTACTGGCTTGGACATCTCAACTGCCGATGAAGGCTCCATCTATGGTAGAAAGCCTGAATATAGAGTGAATACCCGTAACATCGGCGGTTGGACGGATATATTTCAAGAATACCAGAAAACCGGGACACTTAGCCAGAGGGAACATGCCACATTCCTGAATATGTGGTTAGAAAAATTTATCTTCTGTGGTCGATCAGTAGGACCAACCAACGCCTTCCTCCCTGCAGCTGAACTTTTGGCTAATGGCGTAAGGTTTCCTCTTGGCCGATACCTTCTGAGCTCCACTTATCATCTTCTTCACCAAGTGTCTCAGAAACTTTTGCTTGGCGAACCCATCGGCAACCTGGGAGGCCCGTGGTGGTTTATCAACATGTGGCTGAATGCCCATATGCACAAACGTTTGCAATGGGACTTTTTTGCTCAACAATTCCCACGAGAAATTGCTGAAGATTATGTGCTCGGGGATGATGAATCGGCAACACGCTCACCCCTCAATTTTGGTGAAGCCATAATTGTCCTTCCTGGAACAGAAGCCAACGAAGACCAAATCGGCAGATTCTTTCAAAGCTTCTACAATGGTCTTTCTCGTGATCATAGGGCCTGGGTGCCTTATATCGACGAAGAAAACAGATTCCCCCTTCTTTTCAACTTTGCCGATGACACTCTGAATCAAGATAATGAGCTCATGATGGCTATCATCACTCCCAGGGCAATTCCAGTAAACACATTCGGCAGCGGGAAAAACACCAACATTACATATGAATTTTACAACCCATCGCAGTATCCCGCCAATTGGCTTTTGGGCAACTGCCAATCAAACTCTGCTTTGCCGATGTGATCAAACCCAGGGAAACAATCACCTGCGGAACAGACTGGAACAAGGTAGTACAACTCTCTCCTGATGCCGATACTACAGAGTTGATATATCCACCTGGACACCAATATCTTCATCACCGAGTCATACAAGCAATGGTGGCGAGAGTGGAAAGAGCAAACTGTTCGCAAACTTCTGCTCACACATATCGGCACATGATCGACCCTGAATATGCCATCCCTGACGACGCGGTAAGTTTCCGTTAACTCCCTTCTGCTTTTCCCTTCATTTATCAGTAACTGATTCTCTCTGTAAACAGGTTAACAACCCAGCACCATCGGTGAGCAAAAGTGGGAAACCCTTCAATCTCCGGCCTGTTTCCCCAACATCGCCGATCGGCTACAACGCTCCCACCTTAGCCGCTTTGACCCACCAGAAGATTCGTACCAAGACCATCACTTCTAAGTCCAAATTGGCTACATCCAGGGCTACTCCATCGGCCGCTGCTACAACCTTGGTCAAAGCCTTTAAGGTAACAACCTTGTTTATTTTCACTTATGCCGATCACAAACTGTATTAACTTTAATCATCAGGGGGTAAGAGCTGCTACTGGATCGTCATCGGCAATTCCGCCGATATCAAGCACCACTTCTTTCGATAAACCTTCAGAGGTAGCTTCTTGACTTTACATTTCATCTGTTAAATATCATATCTTACACTTGTTTTGCAGCAACAATTGGGTACATCGGACAAACGTACCAGATGCCCAAGCTTCACAACCAACAAGTGTCGATGCCCCCCAGCCAATCGTTGCCGATGTCCAAGCAAAGCGCAAAGCTTTAACAGATACTGAAGCACAGCCAAAACGACAAAGGTCTATGCCGATCCCTACATCTGCCCCAATGTCATCGGTCATCATACCTCAAGAACCCACCACCGATGAAGTCATAGAGGATATCCCATCGGCAAGCTCAGCCGATCCTCCACACGACATACTCCAGGTTGCTTCCTCCAGTCAAGCACAGGAAATTGCCTTGAAACAGGTAAATCAATCAGCCTATCTGATTTTACAATACTCATACTTACCCCTAACTGATCTCCTTTTCTCTCTCTCAGGAACAAGAATTCCCCGAACAGCCTATTTTCCTTTGCCATTGACATTTCTGACGATGATGGAGAGGAGACAAGTTCTTCCCTTGCACTGGGAACAATATCGGCAGAGACTAAATCCAAGTTGGAAACCCTCCTGAACTTGCTACAGCAAGGTACCGCCCAACTGGTAGATGACTCGGACCCCGCAAAAAACAATTTTCAAAACAATTCGTGGCCAGGTCCCTGCCGATGTTGAAGAAGTACTCTTCCCAGCAGCTCACTTAGAAAGCCGCCAACTGCAATATCAACGGGCTGCTCAGCGCATTGCCGATAGAGCAGCTCAAGCTCAACTTAAAGAAGAGATGCTACAACTGAAACAAATCGCTGATGAGAAGCACAAGGGCATCGTCAACTTGCAGACTTCGGGTGCTGCACTTAAGCAGAAAATCTTGGATTCTATCGGCAAGGAAGGCAGCTCTATTGGCTGAATTGAAAGAAATCGATGCAGCCTTAACTCATGCTCAACAAGAAGAAAGCTAGCTACCCAATGCCGTCAAAGCCCTTCAGCAAGAAAGAGATATCCAAGCTCGCAAGGCTTTAGCCATGAAGAAAAAACTCAAGCCTGTGGAGGGTACTGCCGATGACGATATCAAAGAAATGGAGGAAGCCGACCAGATTCGCCTGCGTGCGATATTAGCTATCCAATCCTTGTTGAACGTGTAATCTTATTTATTGTATCGGCACTTTATGAGACATTGACATCCTTGCATAATTCTAGCCGATAGTACTGTTATCGGCACTTGTACTTTTATGCATCTATCCAGATACTAGGGTAATATTTCTTTAAATATTTTCCATTTAACGCTCTGGGAAACACAACCCCTTCGAGGGTTTCTAAAATATATGCATTACCAGGAACAGACTGATTTATCCGATATGGACCTTCCCCAATTGGGAGACCACTTTCCAAACTTTGAACTTTTAGTCCCAATCGGTAAAATCAATTTCCAGACCAGATCTCCATCGGCAAACTCTTTTACTTTCACCTTCTTGTCATACCATCTAGCTACTCTTTTCTTATTTTCTTCGATACTAACTAAAGCCCTTAACCGATGACCCGCCACATCTTCCAACTCATCCTTCATAAGAGTATTATAATCATCGGCTGTCAGCTGATTTTGAGAATGTATTCGTCTAGAGCCAACCTTAATTTCCCAAGGCAATACTGCATCGTGTCCATATACTAACTGATAAGGCGTTACTTTGGTTGCACCATGATATGACATCCGATATGACCACAGGCTTCATTTAATACTGTATGCCACCTCCTAGGATTTTCTTCAATTTTGCGCTTAATGAGTTTGATGATCCCTTTGTTAGAAGCCTCAGCTTGACCATTAGCTTGAGCATAATATGGAGAAGAATTTAAAATTTTAATTCCCATACCTACAGCAAACTCATCAAATTCTCCTGATGTAAACATAGTGCCCTGATCGGTAGTGATAGTCTGAGGAATACCAAATCGGTAAACAATATGCTCTTTCACAAAATCAATCATATTGACCGATGTCACCTTTTTTAAAGGAATTGCCTCAACCCACTTTGTGAAATAATCGGTAGCAACCAGAATAAATTTATGTCCTTTACTCGATGGCGGATAAATCTGACCAATGAGATCAATAGCCCATCCCCGGAACGGCCATGGTTTGATTATAGGATTCATAGCCGATGCAGGCGCTCTTTGAATATTACCAAACTTTTGACACCCCTGGCATCCCTTAAAATATTTAAAACAATCTTCAAGAATAGTCGGCCAATAGTACCCATTCCTTCTGATCATCCATTTCATCTTGAAAGCCGATTGATGTGCCCCACATACTCCTTCATGAATTTCACCCATCAAGCTTTTCGATTCATCATTGCTAACACATCTGAGTAAAACTCCATCTATAGTTCGATAATATAATTCATCATCGAGGAGCACATATTTGGTAGCTTGGAACCTTATACGTCTCTCAACCTTTCTACTATGGATCCTTTAAATAATCGACAATCTCTTTCCTCCAGTCATCGGTATCAACTGCCGATGTTAGCACTTCCTGAATAGGCTGATACTCCTGAAGCATGCTGAGCTAGTCGATTAGCTTCCTCATTATGCAATCGAGAGATATGTTCAAGACGAAAATCTCTAAATCCTTTCAACAATTGCAAACATCTTTCATAATACGAAATCAAAGCTTCACTTCGGCATTCATAAATTCCAGCCAATTGATTTATAACTAGCATAGAATCACCAAAGATTTCAACAACATCGGCACGTATCTCCTTTAGCAATTCTAACCCTTTTATCAAGGCTTGGTATTCAGCTTGATTGTTTGTCGCTGTAGCAACAATCGGCAATGAAAAACTCATACTTCTTTCCTTGAGGTGAAATTAACACAATGCCGATACCTGCTCCTTCACCACACTGTGGACCCATCGAAGAAAAGTGTCCAGGGAGCAATCCCCAGAGAAGTCCACCGTATTACAATGCTGAGTGACAAAATCAGCCATCACTTGCCCTTTAACTGCCTTAGTTGATTGTAGCGTAGTTCAAATTCTGATAATGCTAAAATCCATTTGCCGATTCTACCACTTAATATCGGCATCGACAGCATATACTTGACCACATCGTCTTTGCATATGACCGTACATTCGGCAGATAACAAATAATGCCTTAATTTGACACAAGAAAAGTATAAACACAGACATAATTTTTCGATGGCCGAATACCTCGTCTCAGCATCCACTAATCTTCTGCTCAAATAATAAATAACACGCTCTTCCCTTCAAATTCTTGAATAAGAGCTGAACCGATAACTGTATCATCAGCTGACAAATACTAACCTGAAAGGCTTCCCATGTTGAGGTGTGGAACTAGCACTGGAGGATTTGATAAATATTTCTTAATTTCATCAAGGGCTAATTGCTGTTCAACTCCCCATACAAATTTCCTGATCAGCTTTCAATTTAAGTAGTGGGCTGAAAGCCTTGATCTTACCCGACAGATTTAGATATGAATCTTCTAATGAAATTAATCTTACCGATCAAAGATTGCAATTCAGTCTTATTGGCAGGAGCAATCACCTTGTTAATTGCATCAATAGACTTCCTACTGATTTCAATGCCCCGTTGATGCACCATAAAACCCAAGAATTGTCCTGCCGATACACCGAATGCACATTTATTAGGATTCATCTTCAATCCATGCTTCCTTGTGCACTCCAGTATCTTTCGCAGATCGGCTAAATGTGCTGTGATATCTCCAGACTTAATCACTACATCATCAATGTAGATCTCCACTAATGTGCCGATGTACTCATGAAAAATAAGTTCATAGCCCTTTGATAAGTAGCACCGGCATTTTTCAAACCAAACGTCATGACTATCCACTCGAACAACCCCACATGTCCTGGACATCTGAAAGCAGTCTTGGGAATATCTTCCTCAGCCATGAATATTTGATTGTAACCTGCATTACCATCCATGAAGCTGATAATTTGATGTCCAGCCGCAGCATCAATCAACAAATCAGCAATCGGCATTGGATAGCCATCCATCGGTGTGGCTTTGTTGAGATTCCTGAAATCAATACAACATGAAGTTTTCCATTTTTCTTATAAACAGGAACCACATTAGAGATCCACTCTGCGTATCGAATATTGCCGAATAAACTTTGCTTCAATTAATTTAGTTATTTCGGCCTTAATGTCAGGAAGTACATTAGGGTTGCATCGGCGCGCTGGCTGCTGATGTGGCCGAAATCCAGATTTGATAGGTAACCGATGTTCAACTATCGATCGGTCTAATCCAGGCATCTCAGTATAATCCCAAGCAAAACAATCTTTATATTCTTTTAACAAATCTGTTATTCGCTGCTTACACTTGGAATCTAACTTAGCACTAATAAAAGTAGGTCTTGACCTATCACCATCACCGATATCTACTTCTACTAAATCATCTGCCGATGTGAACCCTTGACCTAATTTTCCATCATCGGCAAACCTATCCATTAAAACTCCTCTTCAGAACCGACTGCTTGGATCGTGTGAATTTCATAATCAGCAACTCTAAGGAACTCTTTTTTCCCAAGCTTCTCCTGATATGCATTTAGTTCGCTCATAAGTATCTGATTCTGCCGATGCGATGATATAAGAAGAATCACCAGGGACGACCTCAATCTTATCCCCAATCCACTGTACGAGGCATTGATGCATTGTAGAAGGAACACAACAATTAGCATGAATCCAATCCCTCCCTAGAAGCAGATTATATGCACCCTTGCCATTGATAACAAAGAACGTCGTTGGCAAGGTTTTGCTGCCGATGGTCAATTCAACGCACACTGCCCCTTTAGCCGTGACACATTGCCTTCAAAATCTTTCAACATAATATCGGTTTTAGGTCAAGTCTTGATCTCCTTACCAAGTTTCCGATACATCACGTAAGGCATAATATTAACGCAGCCCCTCCATCAATAAGTACCTTAGACACAGGCTGCCCATCAACTCTGCCATTCACAAATAAAGCCTTAAGATGCTGTCTCTCGTCATCGGTAGGTTTCTCAAAAACAGCCATCATTGGATCTAGTGTTAGCTGAGCTACTTGATCAGAGAGAACAACTTCTTCCTCATTATCAGATAGTGCCAGAAACTCCATCGGCAACATGAATACCATATTAACATCTGCCGATGGACCCTTATTTTTGGTGTTTACCTGCCCACTGCTGATTGACCAGGCCTTCATTGGAGGAATTTTCCTCTTGGTATAAATCCTCCTGACGCTCACGTTGCATCCTCCGTTCTCTGCGTCTTTGTCAGACCCTCTGGGCACCATCGAGGAAACTTGGTTTTCCAAAGCCGGCTGATAACAAGTCTAGTTGGTTCTACACGACGTATATTAGGGTCCCTGTAGAATATTTCCTCATCAGGAAGCTCTTGCGTTGCCATCTCCTCAAGCTCCTCTTGATTCCTTGGAAAATATCCAGCGCGTTTACCAAGCCTCTCATGTACACTAAGTCTGCCCCCCAGCCGATCATGCACTGATGCTCTGCCTCTGATCGGCTCGTGATAGACAAACCCTGGATTACCACGTTGAAGCCTCCTTTCTGAAACGATTAACTACTCGCTAATAACCAGTACACTCAGGGCAATTTTCAACAGTTGGCAATTTAATACCTTCTTCCCAGCAATGATGAAAAAACGGACATCTCCAATGATCTTTATGTCGATTCCATTCTTCCTGACGTCTCATTTCTTGCTGTTGCCGGATATCGGTCATTACGTTGACGCCAACCCTCCTGCTGCCTTCGATGAGTAATCACAATGCCAGGTCGAGGAGGGATTTTTGGAACTACTAGCTTTTCTCCTAGCAAACCCTTACTCTTTGCATCATCGGTAGTTATCCGATGTTGGGGGTCTACTGACGCGTTTTTCTCAGCAGCCTCTGACGTCAATACCTTGGTCTTTCCTTTGGCAATCCAACATATTTGCTGGAAAAGGGTGGTTGATCAATTTTCCATCGGCTTTCTGGGTCTTGGAAGTACCAAACTTAATTCTCCCAGAGTTCAATAGCCGATTGTAACTGTTGCCTGAATACCTTGCACTCATTTGTACTGTGTGAAGTTGCATTGTGCCATTTGCAGTACAAAATCTTCTTCAACTCTTCTGCCGATGGGATCACATGATTAGGTGACAGCTTAATTTGGCCCTCTTGAAGCAGAAGATCAAATATTTTATCGGCCTTGGTGATATCAAAGGTAAACTTTTCTGGCTCTTTTTGACCAAAGGGACATGATATCGGCTTTTTATTCTTAACCCACTCAGCTAAGCCGATAACTGGTTCTTCATCAGAGTCAGAATCTCCTACTTCTTCAACAAATGATACCTTTTTACTCCAGTTCTTTTTGATTCAAAAACCCTAGTATCTTGATCAGAGATCCTTTGCACAAGATGACTGAGACTTTCAAACTCCTGAGAAGCATATCTGTCCTTAAGATGTGGCAATAACCCTTGGAAAGCCAGATCGGCAAGCTGCCGATCATCCAGCACCAGGCTGTAGCACTTATTTTTTACATCTCGTAGCCTTTGCACAAAGCTCTCTACCGATTCATCATTACGCTGTCTCAATTTTACTAAATCGGTAAGCTTCTTTTCATGGATTCCAGCAAAGAAATACTTATGGAATTGTTTTTCTAGATCAACCCAAGTAATAATAGAATTTGGTGGTAATGAAATGAACCATGTAAATGCTGATCCAGACAAAGATGATGAAAATAATCGGACTCTTAATTCATCTCTGTTAGCTGCCTCTCCACATTGAATAATGAAACGATTGACATGTTCCATTGTTGATGTATCATCTTGCCCAGAGAATTTAGTGAAATCCGGTACCTTGTACCGATTTGGGAGAGGAATTAAATCGTATGCAGGAGGGTATGGAGTTCGATAAGAATAAGTATTGACCTTGGGCTTTATCCCAAACTGATCCTTCACAATTTCTGCTATCTTATCGGCCCAAAAAGCATCAGCCTCCTGCTGACGAACTGGTTGAATTTCTATAGGAGGTGCCTGCTGACATCCCTCCACATATCTTTGTGGCCCACGATCTCCAGCAATCGGCATATTTGCCGTTACTTGTGGTCCATTAGCCTGTTGGAAAGGATTCATCGGCTGGGCTGCCGATGCTTGATTCTGGAAACCAGCTTGCATATGACCTTGTTGAATCCCTGCAACCTGCTGATTTCGCTGAACTGTATGTTGAACAGGTAACTGTCCTGACCAATCATTATTAGAACTCATCGGTACAAAACTTACCGATGGCTGGTAATTTGCTGATATTGTTGGATAATTATAACTGGTTTGAGGCATGAACTGAACCCCAGTTTGACTTATAGCAGGGGCTTTCTGCTGCAGTCGGCAGTAAGCTCGCCGATGGGCTTGAATTGAATATTTGAACCATAGGCATCTGGAAACCTCCTGGAGTTGGTTGCGCAGAAGTAGTCGCGGCATATTGAGGCACTTGAGCCATCGGCGAAACAGCCGATGGTATAGGCGCTCTTCCTACTGCATCAAACACTTGAGGTAATCTAGGATTGAAAGCAGAGGACTCTGGAGGCATGCCATATCCCCACCAATTAGTAGGAATCTGGCTATTCTGAGTTTGATATACATTAAGGACACCCTCAGTAGAGAGGTTATCTATGCACCTGCCTTTCATGAACAACCTTGTGTACCAGGCTAACTGCCCCGTAGTTGATATTGTAGATGACCCTCGTTCCCTAAAAACAACTTTGACTGAGTGGTTTTGTGCTAATAGGGTGTACCCATCTGCCCGAGACTAACGTATATAGACTTCCCTACTAGGTGGGTTGGGATAAAAAGGATAGAGCTTGGTATCCCCGCAAAGGATCCAAGAAAATTGGGAGGGCAGGGCTATATATAAACCCTAGCTGTGGTGAGCTGTACTACCTACGTATGCTCTTGAATGTTGCCAAAGGTGCTACATCCTATGAGAATCTTCGAACTATCGCTGGTGTTATGTACCCAACATTTAAAGATGCCTGTCAGGCGCTTGGCCTTCTTGGAGAGACGACAATGAGTGGCGTGAGGCTCTTAGAGAAGCATCTGGGGATCAGCCGCTCAAATGCGCCAGCTTCTTGTTACTATAGTACTTTTTTGCTTAGTTTGCGACGCGTCCTCCTTGTTCTCTGAGTTCTATCTTATTTCACTGATGATATACATCATAAAAATCAAGAGGATGCTGCAACTACCATTCTATAACGGTTCTAGAATAGCATATTAAAAAACCATGTTTTAGTAGAGCTTGATAATTTATTAGTAAGAATGGTGCCTCGATGACTGACTATGGTTTTCTTGAAACCTGATCTTAGCCTTTGTAACAAGGTGAAAATAGGCTGCTATCAGAGGAATTGGCTTATGATCCTATCAGTCTTATGCATATCTATGACAGCCTTGTGAATCGATTAAATTTTAAGCAAAAACATATACGATGTTGTTGTACAATCAGTTATGAAAAGTCTGGCCAATGTTTTTTTGTTTATGGCTATGGTGGCACTGGAAAACATTTCTTTGGAATGCAATCATTTCGCGGGTTACGGTCTGAAAAACTTATTGTTCTTGCAGTAGCCTCTTCAGGGGTTGCTGCACTCTTGCTCCTGGGGACGTACTACACATTCCCGTTTTAAATTCCTATAGTCATTGATGAGTCATCTGTTTGTGAGATTAGAAGGGGCTCATTCCTAGCAGATTTAATAGTCCAATGCTTTTGATAATATGGGATGAGGCCCCAATGACCCATAGACACTGTTTTGAGTCACTAGATTGCAGCATGCGTGACATTCTTGTAAACTGGACTCTTCCAATTTTTAAGCTCTTTGGTGGGAAAATGGTGCTACTTGGTGGAGGATTTTCACCAAGTATTACCTGTTGTCGAGGGTCGGAGTAGATTAGAAACCATAGAAACCATAGATGCATCCATAACTAACTCCTACATCTGGAAGCACATTAAGATACTAAGACTTACAGTGAACATGCGTCTGCTTGCCATGGCAGATAGTGGGTTACCTATAGAGCAAGTGAAAGAATTTAATGACTGGGTGTTAAGTATTGGAGAGGACTGCCAAGGAACTGTGCATAGTGACGATGGGAGTTCGAGTTAGTAGAAATACCACATGATGTTTTAATCCCAAGGTTAGAGTCAGCCATTGATGATATAATAAGATCTACATACCCAAACTTAGCCACATTATACTCGGATCCAGCTTACTTAAGGGAAAGAGCTATTACTCTCCAAAAAATGACACTATCGATGAAATTAATGGATGTGTCCTCTCTTTAATCCCAGGCCATGAAAAGGTATACCTTAGCTCAGATGCATTGGTTGAGTCTTCAAAGGAACATGGTAATTTGACTTGCTTTATCCAGTTGAGTTTCTTATTGCTGCAGTTCAAAGCATTCCTCCTCATAAGCTTGCACTTAGATTGGTTCGCCTGTGATGCTTCTAATAATCTAAATCAAAGTGCAGGCCTCTGTAATGGTACATGTCTTATAATAACGCAATTAGGTGATCGAGTTGAGGAGGCTCAGATAATTACAGGATCACACGCTGCTTGAAAAAGTTATCCTTCCTCTATTGCCTTGCACGTATCAAGTACCAAATGGCCCTTTGTACTTAGTAGGCGGCAATTTCCCAATTCGTCTATGTTATGCAATGACCATAAACAAGAGCCAAGGACAAACCTTGCAGAATGTTGGCCTCTACTTGCCACGCCCAGTTTTTAGCCATGGGCAACTGTATGTGTTGCTATATCACGCGTAACATCTAGGAAAGGTCTTAAGGTCCTAATTGATGATGATACAGGTTAGATTGCACCATCACCCAGAACATTGTATAACAAGGAGGTGCTTCAGGCCTGTGGTAACTATCGGTCCATGGCGCCAATCGTTAGCCTCTGTTCCGCATGTATGCCTATTTAAATGGTGTATGCTTACAATGCGTCTTATGAAGGTCGTACTCGGTCTAATGATTCCTTTGCTTATGATTAAACAACAGATGGCCTATAACATGTTGTCAGAGATTAACCCAATGAAGTACAATTGGCGTGTCAAGTTAGCCGCAGAGATATGGCAGTTTTCTGGCACTTCCAAGGGAAGGAATTTAGCTCAATGGAACCATTCTCGTTGATGAAGAGGTGCACCAGTTAGCATATCAATTTGTTTTAGATATATCTGTCCTTGTTACCTTTACTCTCTATATTATTCTACAGGGCCTAGGGGTCACAGCCTGCATTGGGCAGAAAAACCTTGACAAGTTTTCTAGATCCATATCTGAAGGCCATTCCTATTATATAAGAAATTTCCAAGTCAGCAAGCAAGCACGGAAGTTCAGAGCTATACCTAGCATGTACACCATATTTTTTCACACCGTGGACCATTATTGAAGAAATCCCTCTTGAGTTGCCCGCCAGCCTGCCGCTCTATGTATTTAACTTTGTGGATTTTGGAGATTTAGATGATAAAGCAGGTATGGGGATGGCTTAATAGGTATGCACCCTAACGAATTCTACAAAACTAAATTGTGCTTATATGCTTAGGTAGACAAACTGTAATGCGGTATACCTATTGTACTATATCTAATGATGTGTTCATTCAACAGATGTCAGGGCAACTCACTGTCGTGCATCCGATGGTGCATTCTAGAGTTTGAATGGCCCATCTATAAGGCGGGAAGTGGAGCTGCACGATCTAGAGTATGATTGCTATTTTTCACGGTCATTTGGAAAACCCTTTATAAAGAGGTTACTAAAATAGGTTTGCGTTCTTAATATCGCAGTGATCGCGTTTATCGATGACTTTATGGGGTGAGCAATGCAACGTCTTTTGAGGACCAGTTCCTTATTGAGACTTATAGGAAACGATGAAGGCGGTTGTGATCATTTTGCTAGGGGTCCAAGCAAGGCTATTTCTGGTGTGCTAACTCGTGCTAACCATTGATATTTAGTGCTGAATCAAATTTAGAGTTCTGATCCAAGCATCCATTTTGTTTTTTTGCAATGGTTCGGCCAGCTGCCGGAGCCATGCAGCACGAAATGGTACATAAATATTGACATCCCTGAGGTTATGCTTCCGTGCTAGGTATGCGTACTCTCCTTCGTCTTGTTAAGTTTCTATAGATGCATGTCTGCTTGAATCTTTCTTATTTCTCCCCTCTTTTCTCCATAGCTTACAAGGAAGAGGCTCTAAGGTTCACTTCTACCAGTGGGGTGCTGATGCTGTAGCTAGTGGCTGTGACGAGGAAAATGCTAATAGGAAGATTGTGTCCGAACTCTTGTCCTTAACCCCCATGAAGATAATGTAATGCATGTCCTCTATATTTATATCCATATGTATTATAGTGTAGGTTAACTTGTTGCCTTCCACATTGCATTGGATGTACGCTTTTACATGCCATGCAAGTATAAGGGAAATAATGTCACAAATGGTTGGTGGTACAAAGGTTGCAGCGTATGTAAGAAGGGTTTGAATGCAACACTCCAAGGGTTTTGAATGTGTAAACTATGCTGAGACGGAGCCCATGATCGTTTCAGGTAAGATCTTTATCTGCTAAGACCATGCCTCTAACCTTTATGTGGTGATGAACATGGTTCCTATACGTTTCTCGATGCATGCATAGCTACAAGCTAAATGTCGTCATCGAAGATGCCACTGGCCGTGTGAAATATTTATGTGTTGGAGGTGTAGCTGAGCAGGTCGTAAGCGGACTATTGCTTAATCTTGTGGAAGAAAGTTCGCCAAACTAGATTTTATTGCTGCGGCCCTGCGTGCTATTGTAGGCCGCAGCTATGTTCCAAGTAGTTATAAGTGAATAGACTTTTAGGACAGACAGCTGTGTTTTCAGGCCAGAAGGTTATTCAATCCTCCAAGTGTACATGAAAGCGTTCCTGCTAATGTCACTCCCCGGTAATAAGAAGCAAGTGATGGGCCGTCTGATGCAATTACAGAGTCTGCCATCCTGTGAAAGCACTCCACCTCTAAATGCTCGTACTTCACTCCCCCAAAAAATTCATCCGCCAAGGGAAAGGAGGCAACTGGTGCTGTTCATGAGGACTATGGGTATGACTTTTGTCCCTAATGTTTAGCTTTGTCTTGTATTGCATGCACTACCTGTTGCATGACCTTAGCAAGTATATCCTCTTGGTATAAATAGGTAGATAAAATGTTATTGGTTGGAGCATTCTAATTTTATCTTCCCCATGCAGGAACTGTGGGAAATAACGACCATGATCTGCTCGCAAGGAGTTATTTCCTTCCAAAAAGAGAAACAACAGGTTATAATTTACTGGGTATTGTTTCTAAGTAAAAACATGCATGGACCAATAATGACCACAATCCTTTCAAGTTGCAGTGAGGCGTGAAGCTCCATCTTTATGGTCTCCACCACCATATATCATCCACCCTGCTAACTACTACCGCTAAATAAAGAGTCTGCCTTGTCGCTTGTCTATGGCAGTGATGTATCTGTACTAAGAGTACATAATCCATCTAGCATTAGTAGACTATTGCAGTGTCCTATTTCGTCCCTTGGCTGACTGGTGCCCTGGTGTCACCTATGAAGCCAATCCTAAATAAAAAGTTAACAGGGACATTTTCTATTTGATGTACTTGTCCAGTACTGTTTTGTACCACCTACGTGTGAAGTA